>NC_056729.1:19342141-19372141 GCF_019279795.1 Protopterus annectens | reverse complement strand
CTAACTGTGAGGGGACAACGCTACCGCAGCACCACCACCGCAGTATATATATATATGTATATATATATATATATATATATATATATATATATATATATATATATATATATATATAGGTCTACTTTACATGGGTCTACTTTACATGGTCGACTTTTCAGAAAGTTGTCTTTCATATGGCCGAGACCATATGATTGACTTTCGAAAACCAGACCATGTAAAATAAACAGAAAACACACAACAAACACTTACCTTTCAAGTGTTAGATGGGGGCAAGCCCCCCTGCACCCCCTGTGCCACACCCCCCGTAACTTAAATATGCCAACTCTGAGATTGCACTACAGTGTGGAAGAATGAAATTTTCCCATTCTGCACTATACGGAGATAGCGGTTCCCCATGGTCGGCTTTTCAAAAGTCAATCATATGGTCTTGGCCACATGAAAGTCGGCTTTCTGAAAAGTCGACCATGTAAAGTAGACCCATATATATATATATATGTATATATATATATATATATATATATATATATATACATATATATATATATATATATATATATATATATATATATATATATGTATATATGTGTGTGTGTGTGTGTGTGTGTGTGTGTGTGTGTGTGTGTGTTTGTATTCCTCCATACACACACACACACACACACACACACACACACACATATGTATATATATGGTTCTATCTGACTACGTCGACAAGTCAGAACGCCGACAGCGAGAACACCGACGCCAGAAGATCGAAAACGGAGAAGACCGACGGATCAAAACCCCGACGCTGAGAACATCCACATGGGAAAAGGCTGTGGATGTATGCGGTAGTGACGGACGGTAGGGTGCGAGTAAGGTAAGTGTGCGACTGTGATAGTTTGTGGGTTGGGGGCAGGTTAAGTGAGTTAGGGTTAGGGCGCGGGCTAGGTAAGTGTGCGACTGTGATAGTTTGTGGGTTAGGGGCGGGTTAAGTGAGTTAGGGTTAGGGCGCGGGCTAGGTAAGTGTGCGACTGTGATAGTTTGTGGGTTAGGGGCGGGTTAAGTGAGTTAGGGTTAGAGCTGGCTAGGTAAGTGTGCGACTGTGATAGTTTGTGGGTTAGGGCGGGTTAAGTGAGTTAGGGTTAGGCGGGTTAGGTGAGTGTGCGATAGTGGCGGACCTTAGGGTTAGGGTTTGGGTTAAGGTTGTAGGTAGTTGTGTATGTGAGGTTTAGTGTTGGTTTGTAAGGATTTTGGTGTGCTTGTGTTGTGTGTGTGCTTTTTGGACGGGGGATTTGTTTTGTTTGTTGCTTGTCGGGATTATGGTGTGTCGGGCATGTGAGGTTTCGTGTTTGTGAAATGTCGGTTATGTGGTGTCGGTGATTTCGTTTTCGGCGTTTTGACTTGTCGACGTTGTAAGATAGATCCATATATATATATATATATATATATATATATATATATATATGGGTCTACTATATAAGTTTGAAAATACACTTCTTCGAACTCACACAGTAGACTCTGGGTTACGTGAAAGTGCACTTAATCGAAAGTGCACTTTCGTGAAACCCACTTCAGCGAACGGACTACTTACTGCCATTTAGTGCAGTAGTCACGGACCTTAGGGTTAGGGCGCGGGTCATGGTAAGGGGATAGCTAGTAGGGCTATCCCCTTACCATGGCCCGTGCCCTAACCCTAAGGTCTGTGACTACTGCACCACAGTGGAGGACATAGCATGTTTTCCTGCTGTCCTCCACTGTGGTGCGATCCGTTTGTAGAAGCTGAGTTCGCGAAAGTGCACTTTCGAATAAGTGCAGTTTTGCATAACTGACCAGTCTACTGCTCTTTTTCGAATACGTGGTATTTGATGAAAAGCAGTAGGCCTATATATATATATATATATATATATATTACAGTTTTCTCTTCTACTCTAATGAAAAAAAATAATGAAAAGAGAACAGAGAATGTGGATGAATAATATGGTAAAAGACTATTTATGAAGGCACATTCAATGGTCAAAATAGTAATATGAGGTTAAAGGACTTGATTAATTTGGAAATGAAGCAGTGGTCGTTATCGTCTGCCCATAAGTCAGCCACAAGCATAAGAGTCTTGAAGATACTTAGAGAGTTCTTTCTAGGATGTCTGAAGGAGATGAAAGTTGGTAGATGCAAGATCTAGGAAAAAGTGGCAGTTTATATGTAGACTGAGATGAAAAGACTCATCAAAAAGTTAGATGATCTTATTTTCAGCTAGAAATTCGGATATGTCATCAGAAGGGGGGGGCAAGAACTGAAGATTAAAATTCTTAAGAATGAGCACATTTTTATATTTGAAAGAAGCGGGCATAATCCTGAGAATAAGTGGATTTTTTAAGAGAAATAATTATGGTTGGCAGAGAACAGCAGCTAAATGTTATTTAGTGTCATCATCTTATAAATTTTTGGGGGCAGGTATACTTTTGTGGTAGCAATCACATTAGCAAATTTTAATAGCTAGTTTTGCAGCTGCGCAAACTTTAGATTACTTTCTACCTTAAAGTCTATTAAAGTTTTCAGTAATTCTTCTATTGCTGTTGAAAGAAAAAGGCACAATGGGAACTAAATTCTTATCACCTCAATGCATACACCAGCTAACATTATCAGTGTGTCCATGGCTTACAAATTCCACAGGACAATGTAACTCCAACAGACCATGCATTTGGCAGAAGAGGAATAGTGAGGTAATTGTGGCTGTGTGGCTGGCCCCTGACAAAACGTCCCATGCATACATCACCAGTGCCAACTCTTAGAAATACACTGAAGGCAGACATATATGAAACAAGCATAAATTTATTTCAAGGATAGCTTGAAAATAAAGGTCAATCAGCTTTTCACAGTAAATTCCAAATGAATTTCACAATTCACAGTTTATGTTATGCAAGTCATACAGTCCATAGACGTATCTCCGCAAGGTTTACTTCACAGTGATGCAGTTCCTCACAGTCCTTCCTATAAACAAAATGTAAAATAAAGATCATAGCTACAAGCCTTGATGAGACCTTTCCTAGTCTACAAAAAGTCTTCGCCTGAACATCCTTCATACTGCATCCACAACAGGCCCCAAATGGAATATCCAATGCCAGAAAACAGAAATCTTTTGAAAAAGCCCCCTTCTGTACCCCATGATCATTCTCTCAGTTGAAGAACTTACTTCTTCATGTCTGCCTCCCATGCTGGAGCCTTCTATATGCTCAAAATGAGCAATAAGTTGCTCATCATTCCAGGTAATACAGTTAACTGGACAATATGCATGAAAATTTCTATACACTAGGTATATTTAAGGACATATTACCTATTTCCACTCCCAAGATGTCACTATATGAATTTATGCACACACACACACACACATACACACACACACACACACACACACACACACACACACACACACACACATATATATATATACATATGGGTCTACTTTAAATGCTCGAAGTTGCAGAACATCGAACCACACATCATCGAGGACAAGATGATCAATGTTCTACAACATCAAACATGAAAGCAGACTAAATTAAAAAGATAAAAGTTCTGCTTGTAAGTTTTTGCAGGGGGGGCAAGCCCCTCTGCATCCCCCACACCCCCTACTACTTAAATATACCAACACTGAGCTTGCACTGCAGTAAAGAGAATGGTAAATTTCCCATTCCATGCCATTCTCTTCACTGTAGTGTGATCTCAGAGTTGAGATATTTTAGTAGCAGGGGATATGGGGAGTGTAGGGGGGCTTGCCCCCCTGCAAAAATGTGACATAAGAAGTTTTCAAATTTTAGTTTCTTTTTTTTTTTTTTTTTTTTTTGAGTTTGATATTGCAGAACATTGATCCTCTGGTTCTCAGTGATCAGGGACCCATATATATATATATATATATATATATATATATATATATATATAAATACATCGACAGCCATGGTTTTATGTGTTCGACATAACAGGAGATGATGTCACTCACCTCCTGCTATGCACATTAACGTACTGTTAAACTCTACAGACAATGGTACATTAATTCTACTATTTTGCAAGGGGGATATGCCCCTGCACCCCCGTATGTGGGGGCTGCCCCCCCCCACACCCCCTGCACATTAAATATACCAACTCTGAGATTGCGTTACAGTGAGGAAATGGGCTAATTCCCTGTTCCTCACTGAATTGCAATTTCCCTGCACAATGTCAAACCCAAATGCTTGAATTACACTACCAATTTGTTGTAGTGTAGTCGATACATTTTGGTTCAACATTCTACCGAGTTGAAAACTGCAAATCAACAACATGCCAGTCGATGCAATTTCAAGGTTTTTAGTGTAAACCTATATATATATATATATATATATATATATATATATATATATATATATATATATATATATATATATATATATACATACACATATAGGTATGTATGTATATATATATATATACATATATATATATATATATATATATATATATATATATATATATATATATTAGTGTCTCATCCAAATCTAATCTCAAATTCAGGAATCCTTCCTGACCTCCTCAGTGAGCATTTACTAGCCTTTGCTGACTGGTACCCCTCTCCCCTTCATAAACAACATCAAAACATTCAAACCCGAAACCTGTCCAACTTCAACCCATAAACATTTTCAGACTGCCTTAAACTAACTGACTGAACTCCTTTAAGAACTTTTCCCCTTGACAATCCCATCAACTACTTTAATGAAGCTTTTCTGTACCTACTCGATATCCTTGCTCCTCTCAGGACCAAAAGAGTTAAAGCTATAACTTCTCCCTGGATATCTAAGGAAAGTAAACAGATCACTCTCCTAAGAGGCAAAAAGTGGAAACAATACCAAAGAAATAAGCAACCTAATTCCCTACTAGAATTTAAACAACTCCTCAACTCCATAAAAAAACTAATAACCAGAGATCACAAAACATATTACTTAAGCTTCAATCTGGACATAATAGCAACCCTAGAAAATTCTGGAATTCAGTCTCCTTCCTCCTTTACTCCGGCAGTAAAGACAACCCATGCCCAAACCCTAACTGCTCTGATCAAGAAACAGCCTCTCATTTTAACATCTTCTTTGTGGAATGTATAGCCAAAGTTAAAGCCAGCTTCCCCAGGTCCCCTCTAATATCTACCCCCCTCCTCATACCTTCCCCTCTGATCTCAAAACACATACCCCTTCTTTCAGCCTCAATCCTGTACCCACACACATAATAAAAAAACTCCTCCTCTGACTGAAACCATGATTCAGTGCACCAGATAATTTACCTGCATCCTTCCTCAAGCTATCTGCCAACAGCATAGCCTTCCCTATCTCCATCATAATAAATAGGTCCATCCAAGAATCGTATGTTCCTTCCCTTTGGAGACAAGCAATCTTCATTCCACTCCATAAAGGTGGTAAAAACACTGACACCACTAATATCCATCCTATTGCCATACTTTCCCCACTCTCAAAAGTCCTGGAAAAATGTATTTACTCACAACTGATGCCTTATCTAACACAAAACAACCTACTAACCCCCACACAACATGGATTCTGTCTTGGCCACAGTACCATCACTGCACTCCTCTCCTTTCTCAAGTCAGTTAACCATGATCATGACTCCAGCAAAATTGTATCAACCATGTTCCTAGACCTTTCCAAAGCCTTCAATGCCATGTCCCACCCTATACTCCTATCACAACTCTGCTCCCTCAGTCTATCCCCTTTCGTCATAGCTTGGTTCACCAGCTACCTCTCCAAAAGAGAACAAGTTGTTAAATGGAAACATTCCACCTCTTTCTTTCCATACACCCCTACTTTGGTACCCCAAGATTCTGTCCTTGGCCCCTTACTTTTCAATATATTCATCAACAACTTTCACCACTCCATCTCAAATTCTACACTTATCCAGTATACAGATGATTCAGAAATCATCTGCTCAGCTGACACCCCTTCCAACCTTCTGCAGATAACCTAGTCAGCTTTCTCAAATACTGAAACCTGGATGCAAAACAACCACCTAGCCCTTAATGCCAATAAAACAAAATTAATGATTTTTCCCATATAAACACTCCCCCCTTTGACCAAAAACTCCTTCAAGATCATAAGCCAGAATAACACTCCCATTGAAATTGTCCCTCACACCAAACTGCTCAGCGTCATTAATGACAAACCTCTAAATTTTGATATCCACATCCAAAATAACATAAAATAAAAACACCAAAGGACTCCTATATAAGCATAACCATTATCTCACCCCCTCCACCAGAAAGACCCTTGCCTCCACATACCTTCTCCACTCCCTAAATGTATGGCACTCCTCTGTTCTCGAATCTTCAGCTCAGCCTTCAAACTAAATTAGAAGCCTGCTACAATAAAATCTGCAAATTCGCCACCAACCCTCGGAACTCATCCAATCACTGCATCTCCCTCCACTCACTGCAATGGCTCAAGCTTCCGAACTATCTGAACCTCCTTAAACTCACCACTGCCCATAAGCTCATATTTAACCCATCCTACTATCCCTCTCTCTCTCTCTACCTCCTTAACCCCCTATATTCCTACTAGCTCATTTAGGTCAGAAAATTAGAACCTGCTCAAAATCCACAAACCTTTATGGCCTTCTGGACACTCTCTGCTATCCTTCTCCTTAGTTAAACTATGGAAATCTCTTCTTTCTTCCCTTAGAAATATGCATAACCACTCTAACTTTAAATCCCTCCTCCACTCCCACCTATCTTCAAAGTGGGAATGCGCTTGCTGCTTCCCCAAATAGGACCCTCATATATCAAAACCCACCTTCTAACTCTGTGCATCATCTCTGCACTCACATCATTTGCCCACCTACTCCTCCTTAACTTCCAAATTTTGTTAATAGTTTATTTCCAACAATTTCTTGTCCTCAATTGTAATTCACTGCTAATGACCCTTAGACTGTACTGTTGCTAGATTTTTACTACTATTATTGTGGAATGTAAAATTTCAGTTGTAATTCACTGTTAATAATGCTTAGACTGTACAGTTGTTAGATTGTATTATTATTATTGTAGAATGTAGATTTTTTTTACTGTAGAATGCTGTATAAAGCTATATGCATTGGCGGCTGGTGACTTCAAATCAAAGGGGGGGCTGCAGGAGACAGCTGAATGGGTGGGGTCAATGGGAAGGGGTGCGGCCAACTAGAAAGGGGAAGAGCTATGGTCAAAACCACAAAAACTGTAACTTTAATTAAATACACTGCCCTGAGTGCCAATCCATCATTATACACGTCCAATCAAGACAAAATGAAGTGTAGAAGAAAAAAAATATTTCAATGCATTGGCTGCATGACAGCTTACTTAATATCGAGATGGAAACAAAAACATTGTGAGGCATGAAAAAATAAATTACATTTTAAATACATTACTGGAATGCCAGTCAAAATCAAGTATAAAAAAACAAGCAGCACTCAACTCAAACCACTTCTTGCACTGCAGTTCTAATTATAATTTATATTCAGCTTTATTAAAGTACCAAGTAACATGCTGAAAGTAGCAATCTCTGTGATGCCCCTACTTGTAAAAATGTTTCTTATCCTAAAAAGACCTGCTGCCTGACAACAACTATCTACTTGTCTCATGGGGAAAATGTGATCAAAGTAAAAAATGAAAAGCAAACAAGAAACAAGCTCAAGATACATTGCTTAAAGTATTACTGTACAGGTAATGGACCACACGTGATAGATTGACATTCTGTTTGGTTTACAGGTAAAGCCTGCAAAGATGACTGCAAGTCCCCAACAAATGTAATGAGCTTCTTAAAATAATGTAATCATGTCCTTTATTACAAATACTGTCATATGCATTTCAATACCCAAGGCTTATACGTTATCTAGTTATGCAAGTATTCCTGCATGGCAACAACAGAAAGGCTTTCAATGTTGGCAATTCTTTAACAGTATGCTTATTAAAGCTTACTTGCATCTTACAATCACAGACAAGCTTACCTGATGGTCAGTAAAGCATTTCTATTTAAACACAGAGCAACAGGCACTTTCTGAGTAATGATAAGCATAAATCAACAGTATAAAATATGACAGAAACCAGAACATTCTGCAAAATCAAGGACAGAATAAAAGCAGTACTTGTGTCTACTTTGGATGGGGGGATACTCTGCACATTTACACTGCACAACTGCTCCTTGCCTTGCTTGGACACATCCAGAGTCATACTACATGGGGGAGTGGGGTGCAACTAGTATATCACAATTTGAAATGTCGCTGGCTGACTGTGATGGCCCTGACACATTTGTCAAACCTCTCAACCTCAGAGCAAGAAATCTGGACAAAGCCATACACAGAAGTGGGGCAAAGACCCAACAATAAGGACAATTTTTAAATACTGCTCTTATAAACTTAGAAAGATAATAGAATAGTAGGTCTTGCATTAATATGAATTTTCTGAAGGGTATAAAATCTGAAACTCAAATGTCTGTCATTATTTTTTTAACTTCAGTCTTTAATGATTTGCCACTAATTTGCCAAAAAACACAATTTTATGAAAAATGGACCAAAAATGTGATGCAAAAATCTAAAATAGCCACACAATACAGATGGGAACCTGTCAAAGAAGGGACAATTTTTTAATATTAGTACTGCTGACTTGAGCAGCTGACAAAATAAAATAATCTACATGCATTTCTGAAATAAAAGCAATATATAACTCTGATTATTACAGTTATTTCTTAATTGTAAACCCTTCACATTTTCTTCCAAAAGTGCCATTTTGTGGCAGGATTGTTAGGGGAAGAGCAACATTTTGAGCCAAAATTGGGGACAGTTGAGAGGTTTGGATATGCCTAATTCTTTAAAGCAATTTATTTGCACATACCTCTCAACCTGTCAATACAGGAAATCTGGACAAGGCCAAATATACTGGTGGAACATATAAACAGTACTAAAAATTGATGTGTAAACTGAGACAGTTAATAGAATAACAGGTCTTGCTTTAGCATGTATTTTTCTGAAGGTTATGAAGTCTGAAACTCAGTGTCTGTCATTATTTAGTGACTTAATTCCTAAATTATTTGCCAGAAAACCACACGTTTTATGAGGAACAAACCAAAACTAAGAAGCAAAAATCTATTTATTCTGTGAAAATCTGGACAGTTGAGAGGTATAGTTCAGCCGGAAATGTCTTTGAGCTTGCCGCCCTTCCCTCTCACAAAATCATGGTCAAATGGAGCCTCCCCCCTGCAGCCATTCCAATAAAGCATTACTTGGCTATTTCACCCCATTTACCATAAACACTAATGTGCATACTGCTTTACTTCTACGATGATTTGGACTTCATTTGAAAGTTTTATTTTGCATTTTACAGCACAAATACTAAGACATCTGCTAAGCAAAGCAATGCAATTTCACAATGAAAACAGAATTAGCATTAAAACTTCTCTGCCCTTGAAACTCACATTCATTGAAACAGCATTGAAACCCACATTCAAAGAAAATGCATTTTGCCAGTGGCAGATAAAGATTAACTTCGGACTGTTTTCAAATCATAGGCCCCTTGCACATGAAGCATACACGTGGTCTTTGTTACACCTTTCTGATTGTATTAAATTATATTACTTGTACAATATAGTACAGTTGTAGAAGGCGTTTTAAATTTGTTTTGAACATTTTTCCAGTAAACAATGAAACAAAATGCATGCACCAATAATGAAAAAACTGCCCAATTCAGAACATTTTTCCAGTAAACAATGAAACAAAATGCATGCACCAATAATGATAAAACTGCCGAATTCAGAACATTGTTATCATAAAAGTCTACTCAAGCTTCTACAGTCCACCAGTATCAGTAAATATGCACAATCTCTGAAGAAGTAAAGGTCATCTAAATAATTCCACATTAAAGAAATCTGTAACTAATGAAGAGGTTGCTGCTAGCAAACAACTTTATATTTCATTGTTTCATCTACTACAAATAAAGTGCCTGTTGCCCTTGAGGAATAAATTGCTTATGTTGCATTAAAAAATGATAAGCTAGTAATATTGCAATAGGGAATGGATGGCAAACTGATAACAGGTTCATAGTTACTAGGTATCTTCACCAAAAAGGACTATAGCATCTGTCCCCTTTACAATACAGTACAGTATCAGCAATGCATCTATTTCTACTGTGGGAGTAGAACCCACAGCCTTCTGCATCAAAAGCAAACACACTACCTAATGTGCTATTAACAATGCAAGCTAGCTCTGTCAAAGCATCACTAAACTTTTGTTCCCCTGCAGCTCTCAGCTTCTTGTCAAATCTATTTGACACTCAGCTGTATCTCTGAACGTTGCAGCACAAGAAATCTGGAAAAAGCCAAAATTTAGGGGGGGCAAAAGACCAAAAAAACAGGGGCACATTTTAAACATTGCTTGTATAATGTTGGAAAGTTGCTAGAATAAAATGCTGTGTTACCACCATATATTTTACTGCCTAGTATTGGACCCAGGACCCTGTGCAAGACAGTCAAAGCAACATGCTACTATGCCAAATCATCAGTTTTATAAAAGAGAGGAAGACTGAATCTTAAATGGCTACCATTTAGTGAATTCTGTTCCCACCATAGCTGTCAACATCTTAGCACAAAACACCTGAATAAAGCCAATAATGGGGGAATACAGTCCCCAAACATATTCAGTGAATTCAGTCCTCATCATAGCTCTCAACCTCGTAGCAAAAACACATAGACAAAGCCAGTAATGAGGGAATACAGCCCACAAACATATTCAGTGAGTTCAGTTATCACCACAGCTCTCAACCTTGGCACAACAAACCTGGGTGAAGCCAATAATGGGGAAATACAGTCCCAAAAATAGGGACAAATTTCAAATATCCATCTTATAAACTTAGAAACTTGCTATATTAATAGGTTTTGTGTTACCATGTACTTTTTGAAGAATATGAAGTCTGAAATTCCAATGCTTATCATTTTTATTTTTTTAACATTTGTTAACCAGGAAAGTCTGACTTGGAACAAAAGTCAATTTTTAGCAGAGGCACACGAAGAAACACTTCAGACATGTCTTTGTAAGATGGGAGGACACCAGAGCAAACTCACACAAGAGGACATACAAACTCTACATAGAAGGCAGCCCAGCCAAGAATCAAACCAGCCAATCTGTAGTTGTTAGGCAACAATGCTAACACTGCACTACTGGCTGTGTTAAGAAACAAAAATACAGAAACCACAAATTTTATGAGGAACAGAACAAACATGAGGCAAAAATCTGCATTTTATTTATAAACGGTGGTGGGTAGGGAATTCAGGCTCTTGCCACTATAGCCCAAAGTACAAGGTTTAAGCCTTGTTCTCTACCCACCACCATGTAGCAACTGGGGCATTACACACACACACACACACACACACACACACACACACACACACACACACACACACAATCTGTTTAGTTTGTTGAACATTGTGTTTGACTACAGATAAAACTGCTATGTTTTCCATCAAACATTTGTTTCATTGAGTGTAGGGAATACAGGATACTCTAATGCGGTGTTTTGTGTAGGATGTATAGGATGGCTTTGGGTTAAGATAAGTGGGCACTGGGGTGGGAATATGTGGGCAAATGTTTGAGGGTTAGGGTTAGAGTAAGGACAGGTAATGAAATAGATTTAGTGCTGTGCATTGGTGTGTAATTTATGAGTTTTATGTCTAAGGGTGCTGTGTAAAAAGTACTGTTAGGGAAAGGTTTTTTTGTAAGGTGATGTGCAGGGTTAGAGTTAGCAAATATTAGTAATGTGGAGTAGGGGCTGAAGATGTTAACTCAGTGAATTTCATAAATTTTTCAATTTAAAATTTACTAATTACTGATGTATAACTGAAAGTACACACACAAACACGCACATACACACACACACACACACACACACACACACACACACACACACACACACACAATTAGGTAGTTACATTTCCTTATTAGCTGTATCACTTTATCTTACTAGATAATTATTCATCTCTCTTCATTTGGTATTTAAAAGAGATGGCTTGTCAAAAGCATTTTAACCATGCACCAGGTCAGAAGTCACAAAGACCCAGAAAATTATTACTTAGTAAATTTTAATGAAAATGAGATAACATTGTTATTGACATATTCAAAGTCAGTAAGCTTGCCAAACTGGAGAACTAGATGAAAAAAAAAAAAAATATATATATATATATATATATATATATATATATATATATATATATATATAAAACATTTTATTTATTTATTTATTTATTTATTTTTTGCCAAGTGGTGGAAAAATCTATTAAATCTGTTTTGAAATAACTTCTAGTTAAATGTTTTTGCTGTCATAGGTCTCATCCCACAATTGTTTTCAAATATTCCAAACTTCTATTAGCAGTGAGGACTTGATTTTCCTGACAGCTGAAGTCAAAGTTACTTGTCATGAGATTCCAATCTCTTTTGTGCTCTCACTTTTTTGATAGAAAACACTATCTGACATTTTTGTTCATAAAGAACCTTACTTTTTGTTTATGACTTGCCAAAATACTAGGCAGTTAGGTAGCAATATTCTTCCTGTTTTTGTGCGTTTACATCAAGTGGTAAAAGAGACGATTTCCAATTATAAACACTTCCAGTTTTAATGAAGACCATATGAAAGTTGGAAAATTGCTTAGAAATCTGAAAATGTTACTAATTTGAAAAAGAAAAGACAAATTCTGTCACCTTTTTAAGTTTCAAATAGACTAAGGGAGTTAGCTTCGGAAATACCTGTGGATGAACTGTACTAAGACATAGGTATGGGTAAATAAAGTGTTCCTTAGGGAAGAAAAATCCCAAGATTATGAGGTATATACAGTGCTTGACATTTTTACCACGCAGTGTAATAAATTTTTATGACCGACTACATGATACAGCGGTAGCGTTGTTGCCTTACAGCAAGAGATTCTCCTGTTCGATTCACGTCTGGAGTGCCTTCTGTGTGGAGTCTGCATATTCTCCCCATGGTCGAGTGGCCTTTGAAAGACACATGTGAATGAGTGTGCCTTCGCTGAAGGTTGGGTGTCGGGCTGGCAACTCAGCACCATAAAATATCTACTGCCAATCATTAGCAGACCAGAGTTCTGCTGTGGTGACCCCTAACCGGGAAAAGACCAACAACATCCAATGTGTAAAAGCTTGACATGACTCTTCCAGATGTAGTTTGACCTTTACATTGCTAGACAGTGATTTTGTAGGTGTTCAGGAGAAACAACTGCAACTGCATATTCAGGTCTAAAGTTTGCCGCTTTGAAATTAAATCTGCTCCAGTGCATATTGTTTAAGAATAACAAAGTGTCACAAAAGCAAAAAAAGGAATCTGAGTAAACTTGAAGCTACTTTATTCATTGTTCAAAAAAGAATTATAGTACCTCTTGACAAGAATGACCCAAAGGGAATGAACGTTTGCTTTCTTATAATTGTCTGGGTTCTTTGTTAGAAGATCTAAGTATGTTGTTGCCACAATGCAGTCTACTGGACAAAAGCCAACCTCACAGAGCTAATCAGTTTGAAAGTAGAAAGTGCAGAACAGTGTACAATATTACACTGCTTGCAGAAGATTTTGTCAAAGTAATAGGATTTTTTATTGTTGAATCCTTGTGATCAAATGTTATCCTTTTGCATACACTCTTGAGAAAAATGGCTAGATAGTTATATCAATAAACAGAAAGGAACCTGAATGAAAATATACTCATGCCAAGTTGTACAAAATTTTAGTGAAGTCCACAAAGGCAATAACAAGTCCAGTGAAACATGGCCTTAAAAAGTCATATTGAAACGTAGCCCCAATAGATAGTCCACTGTTATTTGGAAAGGTGTCTGATAAGAGCTGGGGCTCTACAAGTCATGAATTGTAACTAAGCAGAAATATATTGACACCTAATCAGGCTTGAATTAACAACTTGAGAACATTATCACTTTAATGGCAGCTGCATAGTTAGGGCAGATGATTAAGGCACCAAGCTGTTAACAGACTGCTTCTTGTTGTCAGGAGTACAGACTTTGATTCCTTCCATTTTCATTTGCCTGCTGTGTGACTGAGAAAGTAACTTAACCAGACTGTGGTCTCACATCACCCCTGAGAATAAACAATTGTATAAACATGTATAAAATAAAAAATAAAAAATAAAAAAAAAAACATTCCAGATCAAAGTGAACATTTTCTATTGGCACAAGACATGAGGAAAGGAAAAAAGGAAAATAGGGCATTAGAAATATACAAACAATGTGTATACACCTCTTTTGACAAACTTTAAACGTTTCTAATAAGCTCAAACAATACAGCTCTTAAATGTATTAGTGCTTTGCAGAAGATTGTGAATGGCTATACAATACACATAAACTATTGCAAGCCTAGCCGTAGCCCAACTTTAAGACTACTAATGACTGCAAGACTTCCACGGATTAGCATAAGTTAGATCCAAATGCCTTCTACCCTCACATAACTGATAAATTTACCTGTGATGGTGCTGCGGTAGTGTTGTCGCCTCACAGTTAGACGTTACCCGTTCGATTCTCAGTTAGAGCGTCTTCTGTGTGGCGACATGCGTGAATGGGCGTTCCTTCATTGAAGGTTGTGCATTAGGCCCGGCAAGCCAGCATGTAAAAATCTACTGCCAATCATTAGCGGACCGGAGTTCCGCTGTGGCGACCCCTAACCAGGAAAAGCTGAAAGACATAACAATAAGTACAGAAGACTGGTGATCACAAAGAAACCCTCTGAAGGTCAATAAAAAGCTTATTCACTTCTGAATAAGTGTTCATGGGTTGACCTAAAGATTGCACAGTGACCATGGGAAATTGAATAATGAAATGAGAGAACAGCTGAGAACTTTAACAGCCAAGCTAAGGCAGCAGTTAACTACGGCCTGTGGAATAACAAAATGATAAACAGATATTCACAGACATTTTGTTATAAGTCAATTCAAAAACAAAATATTTGGTTTGGAAACAATGATAGACTAGATTCTTTATGGCATAATCTCCATAATTGCAGTCAATAATATCTGGTATAATTGTTGACTATTTATGTCACCAACACACTCAGTAAGTCTCAGTTTGATGAAAATCTTTTACATATCCCAAGCTTTATAACTTTTGTGTAGGATAGACTATGCAAAGGGGGTCACAAAGTCAAGTCATCTGCATGGTGTATGAGAGGGACATGTTGCCCCATCTTCATATAAGACTTATTTTCAGTGGTTTGATTAAATGTGACATTGCTAACCAGTGCTTCAGTTTCATCATTTACAAGCTATGTACAGACAGAATCCAAACCTTTCAGTATTGTTAACTGATAACCCTGCATTTAAGGGCAATACAATGAGTGGTTGAGCACATCATATCTCTTTCTCAGTACTATCTGCTGCGCAGAGAACATTTACTGAAAACAAACTCAAGCAAGATCTGCAGAGCCTAATAACGGCTTTAGCACTATCATATGAAAGATGCTAGTCTAGGTGCAAGTTGTAGTGTAAGTGAGTGCACTGCTCAGAATAATAGGGTCCTGGAGTTGTCACTGAAGAGAATGGCATGATGTTTTCTTTGTGTGTGTGTGTGTGTGTGTGTGTGTGTGTGTGTGTGTGTGTGTGTGTGTGTGTGTGTGTGTGTGTGTGTGTGTGTGTGTGTGTGTGTGTGTGTGTGTGTGTGTGTGTGTGTGTGTGTGTGTGTGTGTGTGAGAGAGTGTGTGTGTGTGTGTGTGTGTGTGTGTGTGTGTGTGTGTGTGTGTGTGTGTGTGTGTGTGTGTGTGTGTGTGTGTGTGTGCGACTGACTGAGTGACTTGGGGGTGTATGTCTATATGTACACAATTTAAAACTCAGATAAACGAATATACAAGATAATGTTGAAGCTTCATCTACATAGCATTGCCACATAATTGATACTATTGATGGGGTAGATATAAACAGAAACTAACAGGGATACAAAATGTACTGATGGAGCAGCAGTAAACATGCAGCATCTCATAAATAAAGCAACTTGAAATACATTTATTGAAGTCATGGGTGGCTGTCATATATGTGGATTTAGAAAACGGTTTCTGTTGCAAAGCAGACATTCTTCACTATACAATAAAAGTAGTAGGGTTAATATTAAAACTAGTGTACCAAATAATGTACCAGACAAAAATGGTAGCACTCTATGATCATCTGAATTATAGAAGGACAAATGTATCTGTTCCAAAACCATAGACGGTGGGGTAGATAATCCAGATCTAGCTGAGGCTGCACCTGTGATAGAAAAAAATAAATAAATAAACGAAAGTCTTTGAAAAAGTTAAACATGAGGGATAAAAGTTGTTTCCATAAGATGGATATATATATACTGAAAGAGACACTTGCCTTGCATGGTTCCTAAAGCTTCTGTAGTGGCTAGAGGTTCCATTAGGAACTGGACATTTCAGAGCTTCACAAAGACTCCCAACATGTCTTTGGATGCATTACAATTGGTATTTTTTTAATGGTACTAGTTACATTTTGTGGCTATTCACTTCATTACATGACATCTATATTCAACTCCCAAGATGCAAAATGTGAAAGGACACTATAAAATGTAAAAATAAATGTCTCTGGATTGGCAGATACCATGCTTATATAGATGGAGGAGTAACACAGGTGAAGCTTTCTGTCTTTTATTGGATCAGTGCACACAAGTAAGCAACTGAGCTGCACATCTCCCATTTTGTTAATTTTATTTAGGAAAAGGGCTCAACAGACTTTATAATAGCTGTTATTCTCTGCCTATTTTTTTGTCAGAGTCAAAAAGAGGAGCATGATATGCATTGCTTTAATAGCATGCATACCTGTCAACTTTTTGCTCAAGAATCAGGGACAAAACCAAAAATAATGGGTGACAAGAACCCAAAATCAGGGCAGATTTTAGATATTACTCTAATTCACTTAAAAAGTTCATAGGTTCAAAGGTGTTTACTAGGCTAATGGCCACAAGGGCCTTTTTAAACCTAGTCATGCATCCCAAATCTCTGACAAGTTCTGATACCCTTGATAAGTGTAAGCAGAGGCTTGGAAAGTGAAACATTTACACAGGAGCCTGAGAGGTGAACCATTTACAGGCTGCCTGTGTCCGTTAGAGACATAGGTGCCAAACCAGGGATGAATTTCCTGTTCCCCATCCAGTTGTCTAAAAGACACTTGAATTGGGTTAGGGAGGATCTCTGCTTCACATAGATGGACAAGCTGTTCCAGAAAAGGGTAGTGTCTGGGATCCATACCTGTCTCTCCAGCAGGTCCTATTTATATCACAGGCAAGATTTACGTCATCAGGACAGGTAATTCTGGTGTTGTTTATTTTGGGGATATGCAGGAGTTCCATCAGAGTAGGGTCTGACAATACCCTGTATACCAGGCATAGATCTCCCTTCAAGAGCCTGTAGGAGACAAAATACACAGATAAGGCCTTGAGGTAGTCTGCAAAGGACATGTCACTTACAGCCTGTTTTCTTTTAGTGAGGAACCTCTGTGGATGTTCCAATGACTGGACATGCCTGGTTAGGTATATACCAAAGGGGGAATTGTATTCAATGATAAGTCTGATGAATGCTGAACACAGTGGAAAAATGACTTCCTTGGACAAGTTTTACATCAACATGTATGTTCTGAATAATAAAAAGTAAGAAACTCTTAATGTCTATCATTATTGCCCAAATGTAATAGTCAGTGTTTTACCAGAAAAATCAAACATTTTATGAGGGACAGGACAAAAATATCAGGCAAAATTAGGACTAATTGAGAGGTATGATAGCTAGGAACATAGTCCCTTTTGTGTTTCCATATAGGCAGCAATATATCTGTGTTAGAAACCTTCATTTTTCCCTATGGATTACATCGTGGGTGTCCATCAAGGGACCTTCTTTCATCAGCTGAGGGCAAAGATATGTCAGGTGCTTTGATTTGCCAAAGAAAGCAGACATGATGAAATGTATGTCATTTGCAGTCTGAATACTAGCATGAATAATGCCACTTTAACAAATATTCATGAAGAACATGAAGAGGTGGAGAAAAGGCCTCTTTAAAAGTAGATGTGTCTGATGACACACTGCTTAGAAATCTGCCAGGTGGGGGAACTCAAGGTGTACACATCTTTGTGTTGATGGGCAAATAAGGAAAATTCTCACAAATCTTCTGGCAGTGTAAAAGAATCCAGACTTTTGTGCACAGTATACATATAAGAAAAATTCTATCCTTTGTAGGTGAAAAAGATAATGCATTTTTTTTTCTTACAGCCCTGACTCATAGCTCTGATTATACGATATATGTGAACGCATGCTTCCCATCACTGTGTTATTAATTAACTGGTGGTGGATGCTATCAAATACATAAAAGAGAGTGCACTTAGAGATGAGTAGCATAAAAAGAGAATTCAGTATAACAACATGGAACAGATCCTGCAGTCAGCAGGGAGCAGCAAAAGATCACTCAGTGGAATGTTTAACAAAGAATAGATCAATGGCCTTTTTTTCTGTTGAAAGCACTTAAACTGGTAGAAAGAACTTAAATATATCTGTGTGTGTGTGCTTGTATGCATGTGTGTGTGTGTGTGTGTGTGTGTGTGTGTGTGTGTGTGTGTGTGTGTGTGTGTGTGTGTGTGCGTGCACGTGTTTGTCTGAATTTATTTATCTATGTCTATACGTGCACCTATATCTATATATTTGTATCTATATCTCTTTTCACATATATCTATATATCTGTATCTATATCTCTATCTATCTGTCTGTCTACCTATATCTGTGTTATCCATATCTCTCTCTATATATGGGTCTACTGCAAGTGCTTGCATGTTATTTGCTCTTGACACACTTGATCGCAGCACTTGATCAAAAAGGCAGGTGATCAAACGGCTACTAACACAATCTCCTGTGATGACTTGATTCTTCCAGCACCCTATTCTATAAAACTGTATAGCCTACCAGAACCCTAAGTCTAACCCTAAATACCTTTCTTGCTCCCTAACCCTAAAACCCCCCTGCCTTCTCCCTAAAGAAAAAAAAACCCTTCTGCTTCTTAACCCTAAGACTCTCTTCTTAGTTTTGAACCATAAGAATCCCTCCCCATTCCCTAAACCTAAAATCTAGTTCCTTCACTCTAACTGTAGGACTCCCATCTCACTCCTCAGTCCTAAAATTCTCATCCCACTCCCTAAACCTAAAATCCCTACCACCACTCCTTAAACCTAAATTTGCCTTCCCACTCCCTAAACTTAAAAATCCCTTCTTGACTATTGCCCTAATCTACACTTCCACCCTATACCACATCCTCACCACAGCTGCTGCACTTACATCACTCAAACTCAGGTAATGTGTTTGGTTAAGCTGTGGCAGTTGTGTGATTGAACCTATATTCAAGTCTGAGTATGAGGCAAGAGACAGCCTATCCAAAGTATGAAATGTTCAAGTCCCTGGCTGCAAGACACTAGTCTTAGAGTGCTTGGGACTTGAGCACTTGTAGAACAGTTATACATAATAATAATAATAATAATAATAATAATAATAATAATAATAATAATAATAATAATAATAATAAATATATGTATGCATGTGTGTGTTTGTGTGTGTGTGTGTGTGTGTGTGTGTGTGTGTGTGTGTGTGTGTATATATATATATATATATATATGTATGTATGTATGTATATAAAATATACATATATATATATATATATATATATATATATATATATATATTTAAATATGGGAGCGCTAAAAAATCCTGAAAGTCCAAAATCCTGAGACTAAAATACTGAAAACTCAAAATACTGAAGCTCATAATACTGAAAACATGCAGGATACCAACACTTACTATATTCCAGCACAAGTACATACAGAAACATAATACCCTTCAACTGTAAGCAGGGGGCAAGCATCCCTGCACCCCCTGCTACTTAAATATATCAACTCTGAGATTGCACTTCACTACACTAAGTGGTGGGGGGGTGCAGGGGTGCTTGCCCCCCCCTACTTATACTTGGAGAAGAGTAATATGGTTTGTCTCTTTTTGTTTCTGTATGTACTTGTGCTGGAATATAGTAGGTGTTGGTATCGTGTGTGCATTCAGTATTATGAGATTCAGTATTTTGAGTTTTCAGTATTTTGAACTTTCAGGATTTTCATCTCAGGATTTTGGGCTTTAGGATTTGGGGCTTTCAGGATTTTGTAGCACTCATACATATATATATATATATATATATATATATATATATATATCAGCCTATCTATATGCCTTTTCTATATAACTTTATCTGTCACTCTGTCTATCCAACTATCTACCTATCTATCCATTTAATTAGCTATCTATTTTTTTTCATCCTTCCTAGCTTTGACTGTATGCATAGCAATCTATCCTATGAAGACAGCCTTCCTTTAATGGAAGTGTCAGCTGTCTTGCAGCCCCTTACTTCTTTCTCCGCATCTGAACAGCAAGAAACAGAAGACCAATCAGACGTCACATATAGATGGCTTACAACTTTTGATTCTGCCCTAATCTGTCACCTCTGTCAGTAAGCAGGCTGATCTCTCTCTACCTGGAGTGCTGGAATTAAATGAAAATGAGTGCTACCCCCTTTGCCTTTAATTAGGATCTGCGCACAATTCTGTGTTTTATACCTCTCTCACCCTGAAACTGTAACTAAGCCATCCTCCAGCTAGAGCCCAAGCAGTCTTAGATATGAACAGACCTCTCCCCTAAATATGGACTAGCCCTTGTCTGTCATTCACATCCATTTTTGCAAAACTGACTCCTCTAGTACACGAGACAGCTAAAGGAGCCAGACTTGGCTGGGGCATAGTCAAGGCTTTATCTCTAAATAAAACCTATCAGCCTTTTTAAATTAAGATATTTTTAAATCTGTAAGTTTCATGTGCATGGACCTTTAACCTTTCTCACTCTCTCTCTCACTCTTTCTCTCCCTTTTCCTTAGGCCTAATGTATTTTTGGAATGCAAGGAGAGGAAAATGACAGGGACATAGCAAATTGCAGCCCTGCAGCCCCCCCCCCCCCCCCACCTTCAAGGCATGTTTGTGAGCAATAAACCTTTTTAAAAAAAGGTCTTCTGAAATGACAGGATTATACAAAAACAAACAAGCAGACAAACATAATTAGCAAGCTAGAGAGTTTGAGATAAAAAGTAGCAAAATATATAGCTTTGATGCATGATAATATTTTAACAAAGTATACTATAAACCACAATAAATATACCAAAACATTTTAATTTCAATTATATCACATCTTGTTTTACAAAATAAATGCTTTCTTAAAAAGAGTATTATGTAGAGCATAGTTTATGCCTGGATTTTTGTTGCTGACTGATTTGGGATTCCAGCCTATTTCACTTTTAAGTGTTTGTAGTTTACAGTAGAGGTTTTAAAGTAAAACTTCTATTACTGTGTGTGTGTGTGTGTGTGTGTGTGTGTGTGTGTGTGTGTGTGTGTGTGTGTGTGTGTGTGTGTGTGTGTGTACAATTCATACCTCTCAATTGTCCACATTTTTGAGGACTGTACAGATTTTTGTTTTGTTTGTCTTAAAATGTATGGTTTTCTGGCAAATCATAGAAGCTTAAAGTCATGAAATAGTACTAAATAATGACAGTCATTTGAGTTTTGGACTTCATATCCTTCATAAAATATATATAATAATGCAAAATATTTCCAAGCTTATAGGAGCAATATTTTAAATATGTCCCTATGTTGGGCCTTTGCCCTCTTCCCCATTATTTCTAGCTTTATCCAGACTTTTTGTGTTGAGATATTGAGAGGTAAGGTGTGCATGAATCTTGTGTGTGTGTGTGTGTGTGTGTGTGTGTGTGTGTGTGTGTGTGTGTGTGTGTGTGTGTGTGTGTGTGTGTGTGTGTGTGTGTGTGTGTGTGTGTGTGTGTGTGTGTGTGTGTGTGTGTGTGTGTTTCTGTCTGTGTCTATATGAGTTTTACATTTTTCTGTGTTCTGCAGTAATTCTACTGTGGGTTTTCCTGTGAGAAACACTAGCTCATAAATACAGATCCCCATGGATATTGATAAAAGTCCTGTACTGAAACTGGTTCATCTATGAGATTATGGGCCAAAAATAAAATCACTTGCACTGTATATGTGTGCTGTGGTGTATATTTTTTAGTGTTGAATGAGTTCTTCAATAAAGATATAGAGAAAGTGAGGGAGATACATCTGAACCCTTATGATATGCTACTTAGGTTCATAGGCTGGTACAAGGCTATCAGCCCTAGGGCCTATACAAACCTAGCCATAACAATTCCCTGGCTATTTCTTCCCATAGTATTTACTTCCCTGGACCCCTGTCTAGTGACGTGATCCCCGGGATGAATTTCCTATCTCCCATTCAATCATCAAGGTTCCTTTTGAAGAGGGCCAAAGAGGCGCTTTGCTTATCTTATTTATATCCACATTTATGGTTAAATAAAAAATATAGCATCTGCATAATTTTATGATTTTATCTCAGTGTAAACTATATATTTGTAATACTGATGTTATTTATTATAAAATTGTAATTATGTTAAAGATAGTCATTTTTGCACATAATATATACAATACTCAGAGATGTTTAAAACTCCACCTGAATGCCTTTAGTTAGGCTGCATCAAAAAAAGCTGTGTATGTGTAGAACAGATGATGCACCTGCTTTATAGCTGCTTGTAAATGTTTTAATATTATTGGTTTGTTTCCTGTGTCACAGACTCAGAGGAAAGTACAAACTCAGATGTCTTCCTGTGTAGTATCACAAATATTTTTGAAAGACTATATGCTCAGAAGTTGCACTTATTGGAATCCTGTTTCAGTTTAACTGCTGCTTTTTTATGGAGACAGATATTATTTCTTGTGCTGCAGCGCCACCTGGTCTCCAAGCTGATATTTAACTTTTGTTAACAGTTTCTGTATACAAATCCCTTTAATTCTTCTACATAATCTCATCCAGTGTATCTGCAGCACAAATGCTGGACACTTCATAGCATCCTGTTAATAAATTTATTGTGTAACTTAAATCAGGAAGCCATGAATATTTAGATTCATGTACAGTAATCTGTCTGTACCAGGAAGCCATGATCATTTAGATTCCTGTACAGTAATCTGTCTGTACCAGGAAGCTATGAGCCGTTTAGATTCCTGTACAGTAATCTGTCTGTAGTAGGAAACCATGATAATTTAGATTCCTGTACAGTAATCTGTCTGTACGAGTCAGTCTCACCTTAAGACTCGAAGAACTTATGAGATGCTCATGACTGATTATTATAACATAAGTGGATTTTAATAATATGCTTCATTCCCTTTTTCTAAGAGTATTTGGGAACATGTTGAACAGTATATGTTATTCATAATTCACCTTAGCTTTCAGGAGCTTAAAATGATTATCTGAGGCATCAGTTCTTTCACCTTCTGCATTAGTATTTGATGAATGATGTCGGCAGGAGTTGTTATAAAAAGTATATTTGCAAGGGCCTCTACTGTCTGTAGTTGTCTGATGAGAGCTCTGTGGAAAAAAGGAAAAAAAATGTCAGTTTCTTACAAAATGTAGAAACATTTTATGATGTGACTGCTGGAAGTTAATGAAAAAACAAAACTAGTATTCCATAATGCAAGTATTGTATAACAGCAAGTGCTAAATCATACAAATCAATGATAGATAACTGCAAAGACGTGCATCACTCTCTACTTTAGTATACATATCTCAACAGCTTGCAGTACAGACAGAATCTCACTCCAGACTAATACTACAGTCAGACATACTGTCATCTTTGTATACAACTTCCTGACCTTAGACCAACATGTGGCAGCCAAAATCAGGAAATCTTTCTGTCTTGACCAATTAATAAGTTAAGGCATCTCATCCAATCCTAATCAAAATATGTTATTGTGCCTTTATACACTGTCCTAATCAAATGAATTATAGAATATAATGTCACATTTTAGTACGTATGTGTCAAAACACATCCCACAGCTAGAAAGACCATATAGGTTCCGAACTAAAAAAGATCATCAGACTAAACCTCCTCAGTTACCAAGACAGACTTAAAATTCTATACCTATACCTATACTCTCTCTGTTATAGACTCCTGCAAAGTGATTTATTTTTAGCATTCCATGCTTTTAAGAACTCAACTCTGCTTGAATTCCTACATTTCCAAAAACAAATGTCTTCAAAAATGCTCATCCTTGGCCTGAATTGCTTTGGCCCCCCAGGAAACAAGAAGAGCCTTATGAGGATGAATATTGGCAAAGTGATTATAGACCATGGACAGACTCTGTGTGATATCCATAGTCGTTGCTCAGATGTGTAAAAGCTATCCACTCTGTCCGTGAATAAACACAGCAAAAATACAATTCATAGAGGCCATTTACACTAAAATGTGATGATCATGGATAAGCATAAACAAATATAGTCATAATGAAATGCAAACATACCCCTCAACCTGGAAACATCACAAATCTGGACAAGGGCCATGAAAAATAGGTACAAATCTGTACGCTGATTAACATCTAATTTGCATACATAATTATGTAACCCCGCCCACTTCGATGGAACTGTGGGATACCAACTTTCGAACACAAACTGAAGAACAGACAACCAGTATATGGCACCAGAGTCCCCCTGCAGCCATTCTAATGTCCCATTACCTGGCTATTTCGCTCCATTTACCATAAACACTAATGTGTGCATACTGCTTTACTTCTACAATGATTATTTGGATTTTATTTTTACATTTTGCAGCACATCAATGCACAAACACTAACATACATCTGATAAACAAAGCAAAACTGTCTCACAATGAAAATAGACTTGGCATTAAAACTTCTCTGCCCTTGAAACTCACATTCATTGAAACAGCATTGAAACCTACACCACATCCAAAGAAAATGCATCTGGCCAGTGGTAGATAAAGAGATAAAGATTACCTTTGGTATGTTTTCATATCATTGGCCCCTTGCACACAAAACAAGAAACATATATGTGTTCTTTTCTTTGATACACCTTCCTGACTTTATTTAGTTATATTCCTTGTATAATACAGCATACTTGTTAGACAGAGCACATTTTAAATTTATTGTTTGAACATTTTTCCAGTAGGCTGAATTGTAGGCAATGAAAGAAAATGCATGAACCAATAATTACAGAACTGCCCAATACAGAACATTTCCATCATAAAAGCCTACTTCCACAGCCAAACTATAAACAGAATGGCAGTAGTGTAAGCCATAGACATCTTGCACAGCTTCTCACACTTATTTTCAATTTCAGATTTTTTATTTTTTGGTGGGGAGCAAAAGGTCAAAAACCAGGGACACATTTTAAACATTGCTTGTATAATTTTAGAAAGTCGTTAGAATAGAATGTTGTTTTATCACCATGCAAGTTATTGGTAAGTCTTGAACCCAGAACACTATATACTACAGTCTGTGCAACATACCACTGTGCTAAATCTGCAGTTTAAACAGCAAGATGACTGAAACTTAACGTCTATCATTTAGTGAATTCAGTTCTCACTTCTCACCATCTTAGCACAAAAAAGAATCTAACTACAGGTGAGAAATGGTGGTGGCTAGGGACTTTAGGCTCTTTTTACCCTGTACCAAAGGTACAGGGTTTGAGCCTAAATACTTCTAGCCACCAGGTGTATATACTGGGGGCATTTTTACACACACCCCAGGTATTTTTCAAGCACATAGATATTTATTAACTGCTTTATCATAACAATGTAGTCTGTGACTGTTACTGTTTTATTTTCATTCTGTGACAATTATTTATCCATAATAATAAATTTCGGCATATCATTCACATTCACTACTTTTTTTTTCATTCAGACTTGTTTAGTGCAATAAATGTGTTTTAGTAGATCAATTGCTTCATGTTCGATTGCAGACAAAACGAGGGTCATATCATTTCTACAGCAATCTTAATAACCATCATGTAAATTTCCATTTTTTTTAAATATGATTCATATTCTTTCTCATTATGAGAGTGTAATGTTTTCACTGAAAAACTTATTTGGTCTGATCTTTGTTAAAACAGGAAAGCGCACCTTCCTCATCTACACATAGGGTTGCCACCTTTTCAAATGGCCAAAGTGGGACATTTTTGGTACAAACATCAGATTTTACAGGCCGACACATACCCACAGTCAGTACAAAGGTTAGAACTTAACTTTTTTGCCTAAATAAAAGCTTATTCTTGTAGCATTTTAGTTGCTTATTCTGTTTCTTATAACATTTAGGTATTTTAGATACAGAATAACTGTTTTATGCAACTATTACATAAAATATAGGAAATAATTGTATCCTAAAATCACAGGACATTTGCCATTTTTACAATTTTTTGTCAGGACACAACTGTCCAAAGAGGGACTGTCCCTCGCAAAGTGGGACAGGTGTTAACCCTATTTACACTTACATTATGAAGAGAAGTAGATTCCAAAAGAATTTCAACATCAGTTCATGGAGTCAGTGAAAGAAAGAAAGCAACCTTTATTTATGACATGACATGGCAAGCTTCCTGAACCTTCCAGTCTTTTACTCACATTTTATTCAACAAACTCTCCTTTTCCTGCCTGTGACCTCTCTCAATATTCTTTTGTGAGGTAGACAGAAATCCCCAGAGTAAAAGTGCTATGATTACAAAGCAGCAGCTGTATGGGAGACCGTGCATTACATAAAGAGAGGTATGACTAGTTAAAACAAGTCCTAGCCAAAATTAAGATGGTTGCAGGTGAAGAATGTAAGTAAAATAGTTTGGTCAAAGGTTGAGGCCTGCATTTAGTAAGAGTGGCATACTTCTGTAAATTCAATCTGCTACAACAGTTTTACATAAAATATCCCCAAAGTATTTCTAAAGAAATGCCCCCTGACAAATGATTGATTCAGTTTTCATTTCCTAGTCTAATTATGATTTAATACAGAATTCACAGTCTAATTGTGATTTAATACATAATTCACAGTACAAATTTCTAAGTGAAAAGAAAAAATTCTGGAAGAAATTGACATATGACAGATGCCATGGCTTACCTCAAAAAAGTGGCATTAGTGAAAATAACTGAAATGTGACATATAATCAAAACTACACACTTCAGCTTCCAGAACACAGTGAAGTATTCTAACATTTTTTACTTCTAAAAACTCAAATGTTCAACTTGTGCTTTCAATTCTTTTGTAAGCATTTCACCACATATAATAAAGGAAAATAGTCAATTATCTGACTGCATTTACAAGTCCTGCAAAATGTCTGTTGTCATTTCTCACTGCTTGCCTTTTATGTGTGCTGTGACTTTCATGTTCAGTGTTTTACTCAAAATGAAGCGCAAACGTCCACAGACCAACTTTACAAAAATGTGTTTAGATAAGAGCATGCTCAGTGGCAAAATATCACAAAGGAGTGGAAGCCAAAAATAATATCCACTTTCACTGTATTAATGGATATTACAGTAGATGCAGCTATTTTACTTTTATAGAGAAAATGTCTCTGAGATTTTAAAGCATCCTTCACTCTTGAGTCCTAAACTATGGAATGCACTGCCATACTGTCTACCCATATCTAATTACCTTTCCTCCTTCACCCTTGCTTAAAAAAACACCAGAAATATACTTAATCCTGTTTTACTTAGCCATTAAAGCAGTTGCTGAGAGGGACAACCACATACTAAAGCAATTGTGACTTAGTTTCTGATCTTATTTCTGAAACTGGTTAGATGTACAGCTTGAACATTTAGTCGAGCTATATTTCATACTTCACTATATTAAGGTTTGCATTTTTGATATATTTCAGCATGAATGGCTGAGAATGGTGCCACCGAGTTATTTTCATTCTCATATTGAACATAAGTAAGTAAATTGTCATGTTTCCAGTGGCAAAATATGAGAAATGTTAAGTCCTTCCAAAAGGACTTCCCAATGCTGCCCAGAACAGTAAGCTTATGCCTGAAAGAACGAACAGCATGCAAGATACAAAATCAAACTTCAGAAGAGAGTATCTCCAATACAGACAGCCTAGATCAAAACATCAGAAATGGTGCAGAGTCTGACATATCAGCCATGAGAAGAAGGCCTAAAGCTGACTCTTTTGAAGAGAACACACACACACACACACACACACACACACACACACACACACACACACACACACACACACACACACACACACACACACACACCTTACCTAAGGCAAAGACCTGAACTCGGATTTAAACTTAACTTCCAAACGGCAAAGCAGCATTCATCCTCACCTCCAAAACGGCAGCAAAGTGCAAAGCTGTCTGCAGAAGCCAGCATTATTTAAAGCAGTTTCTGTCTGAGTGGTGAGCGCATTCTTCCCAAGTCCCTTCTAAACGGCCGAAACGGCAGCAAAAAGTGCAATTAAAGCCACACGGCAAAGCAGTTCCCTAACTTCCCTTGTAAAATGTCCGAAACAGCATTCTTCTTTTGAATTCACTTCCCGCCTGCTCCCAGCCAGACGGAAATGATGACGTGAGCTCCTTGAGCTGAATTCCGACTGGCTGGTAGTGCTAACAGAGCTGACGTCATCGCACATGTGATGACATCAGCTCCGACAATGCGAAAATTAAAAAATAAAAAAAAAAAAAAGCAAAGAAATCGGAAATGAAGGGGTGACACTCGGGAATCATGGCACCCCTTCATTTGGACCCCAAAACTCGGTAAAAACCGAGTAATTCGAGACGGTTGGGAGGTCTGGATGCAAATGAGAAATTATACAAAATGGTGTATGCTAATGGGACTTTCTTCTGCCTGTTTGTAAGTCATAATCACTATTTCATGCATTTCCATGCTGTCTGCATATTTTTTTATAAAAGGCAGGGTTGTGCCTAATTCATCTACTTTGTTAAACATGATGATCCTGCTGTCACTTGCTGCTAGCCTTGCTATTTCCCAGTGTGAGTTTCTTGTCTTAGCTGAGTCAAAACTACTTGTGCCCAGTGGTGCTCTCCTGCAAAGAAGGCAGAGGTATAAACAGAATTACTCATTACATTTTTAACAATCAGAAGATACTTGATAGGTTCAGAGTGGACAAATATATTGTAAGAGTCTTTCTGAGTATGTATGACCCCCACAGGAGGACTAGGGGATGTGTGGCCTTCATATTCCTGTGGAAACAAAAGTATGTACAGCCCTCACTATACTTGCCATGGTGACCTTCCAGAAACAGACTGGGCACATGTTGGGTATCCTCCAGGCTTCTGCCTTGAGGATACTCTAGCAGTTCCTAAATGTTCTCTAGACTTATGAGGATCAGTACATCCATTTCTCAGAGCCATCTCAGTACCAAGCCAGGTATAAGTTTGGCTTTTTTATGGGGTGGTACATTTCCCTAGGGTACTTGGTGCTCACTCTACTGTCTCTTCCTGCATGGTAGGATGCCCAGTGGTCATCTTGTTGGTAAGTGTCAAACATTTTTCTTCTTTCTATTTAAATAGTTATTGATGTTAAAATGTATTGCTGAATATTAAACCACTTTTTCTGTGTTTTATCCCCCACTTCTCACTTTTTTTATTTCATGTGGTGTTGGATATCCATTGAACCCATGGCTCATGACACCAGTGAAAAACCTAGTGAAGCTGCAGAAGAAAACTACAACCCTGCCCTGCCCAAATCCATATTGTAATTGAGTGGGTCTTTGGCCTCTTGAAGAGTCATTTTAGGTGCCTGGTGGAGTGTGGGGTGTCCTTCAGTATTGCATCCAGGATGTTCACTGAATGCTGCATCTGCTCATCATGAACATGTGACAGCCTGGTACTGAAGTGACCCATGTTGTCAGTGCATCTCCCAGTTGCAGTCCTACTATGACTAATGGTGTCCAGCCGGCAGCAGTAGTAAGAGACCCCCATATGGCAGGCTCATGCACAACACATGACTGAGCAGATAAAGAAGTAGTGTCTAGTCCAGAAATATGGGCCATGACATTCAGGTTAATGCTTCCTTGCTTGTAAGAAAACACATAGAGTATAATTAATGCATGCA